>NC_084997.1:31938613-31943613 GCF_963854185.1 Sardina pilchardus | reverse complement strand
AATAGACTGTCCGAAAGCCAAGCGCTCTTACTAGATGGGTACTTTGTTTGGCGTGATTTCCAAGCGTGCATCCATGCATCTGTTTTGGCCTCAGATATCCCATAATCCATTGTGCAGCGCAGGTCAAGCTCCACACGTCATGCAAATCGTCAACACACCCCCCTCTCCGAGTCAGGTGACGCCAACTAGTTAGTGCTGTCCAAATGTAGGTAGGGACGCATACTGAGGAGCACGCTAACTGAGACGCTACTGGAAAGAAGGTACTATCCAGCGTGCACGCTTGACACTGCTTGGCACTGTCCCCACTTCAGCCAAACAGTAAGCCATCCCAAGCAGCTAGATCAGCAAAAGGAGCTGGCAGAGGAGGCAGAATCTAAATCACACATGCTAATATAATATATGATTTAGATTCTGCCTCCTCTGCCAGCTCCTTATTATTCTAATATATTAGCATGTGAGGGGTGGAGTGGAACAAAGTGTGTGTTCAGACAGTGGAAGTGGGAATGATCACTGGCAGTGTGTGTTAGTGGCTGTGTGTCTGTCTGTCTGTCTGTCTGTCTCTGTGTGTGCTATTGTGACCTTGTGTGTGATAGCAGCTTCCTGTGTGTGTGTGTGTGTGTGTGTGTGTGTGTGTGTGTGCGTGCGTGCGTGCGTGTGTGTGTGTGCGTGTGTGTGTGTGTGTGTGTGTGTGTGTGTAAATACTGGAAGATGGAAGAAACAGAATGGAGGAATCACATTTGTTGTAAAACAGCTCTACACCACTGTTTGTTCCCTTTCATGAATTTAGAGACGTTAGCATTTCATATACAGCATTAGACATTGCAGCATTGGCCTCTGTCCCATCTGTCAGGTCTCCTGTCATATGAGTAGAACATTAACCCAAACATGAGGATCAAAGTCAGAGGATTTTCAAGCTGCAGGACTGACCAATCAGAGTCCTCTTTCTCCAGAGACCTTTGGTCTGACTGAGTAAGGAAGGCGCTGGAGAGAGTGTGCTGTTAGTTCTCCCGTAAATAACAGATTTAGTTTGTAGCTGTGTATCAGATGGATTACTGAGTTTTGCTGAAAAAAAAAAAATAGGCTACTAACACTGTTTGTTTAGAAGATCAGATCACTACAGTGAAAAGAAAAATACAGTATATCAAAATTGGTGAAGTTGGTGAGATAAGACGTTCGGGGACAAAATGGCGTCAAAGTCTGAAGAAGATTACTGCTGTCCTGTGTGCTGTGACATCTACAAGGATCCATTAGTCCTGTCCTGTAGTCACAGTGTGTGTAAAGTCTGTCTGCAGAAGTTCTGGGAAGCCAAAGGATCAAGAGAATGTCCAGTCTGCAGGAGGAAATCCTCAAGGGATTTTCTGCCCCCAAATCTGGCTCTAAGGAACCTCTGTGAGGCGTTCTTACATGAGAGAAGTCAGAGAGCTTCAGCAGGGTCTGAGGTGCTCTGCAGTCTGCACAGTGAGAAACTCAAGCTCTTCTGTCTGGACGACAAACAGCCTGTGTGTGTGGTGTGTCAGGCATCAAAGAGGCATATCAATCACACCTTCAGGCCCATAGATGAAGCAGCACAGGACCGTAAGGTAAGAATCTACTCCCATACTGTTGGTAAGACTAAAACATTTTAATTAATTTTCTTAAAAGAATAAGCACTGTAGTGAATGATTGTGAATGATTCAGCAGAGACGTCCAGCAGAAAATACCGTACCATCTCTCATATAACAGTAGATGGAGCTGCACTGCCTCTCATATAACAGTAGATGGAGCTGCACTACCTCTCATATAACAGTAGATAGAGCTGCACTACCTCTCATATAACAGTAGATGGAGCTGCACTGCCTCTCATATAACAGTAGATAGAGCTGCACTGCCTCTCATATAACAGTAGATGGAGCTGCACTGCCTCTCATATAACAGTAGATGGAGCTGCACTGCCTCTCATATAACAGTAGATAGAGCTGCACTACCTCTCATATAACAAAAGATGGACATTCTGCTCTTAAAACTGTTGACTGCCGATAACACTGTATCCAAGAAAAAAGTCACTCATCACTGTTTACATAGTTACCATTTCTAATATCTCTTCACGAGTGACACCCATCATGTGGTGGAGGATGTTACTCTATGATGATTATTATTAAATTACAAGTTTGCTTGGCTGTTGCTTGACATTGACATTGACATTTTTCAATATTCATGTAGCTACGCCTCTAACAGTATCTCTCAATGCAACATTTCCACTTTAGAAGAATGGCTTCAAAGTATCAAAGTGGCATCTCAGTCAGTGCTGCAGTGGGATGCTGGTATTGCGCTGTCATGTCTCAATCAATGGCAGTGACACAACTTATCACTTTAGCCTATCTGCCCTATGTGCCTCCTCCTGGTCCACATCGTCCATGGTCTGGAGGCTTGTGGCTGCTCCTCATCTAGATTTCAAAAATTGTCATTAGTAGACTAAAATATGAGTCTAATAAATTAATCAATTTGCCTACACAGTGTCATCTTTATCACAGTGCAAAGTCTCTGTCTCACCTGCTGGTTGGCTTTTTCGTAGCCAACCCTGCAGTGATGTGCTGCCCTTTGCTGCCTACTCGAGTTGTCTCTTCCTCTCCTGAATCTTTTCAGTGGTCATATTATGACTCCAAACAATACCCCAAATAGTGATAGGATTTAGGTATTTAACCATTTTGAATGAAATAATGAATGTGATGCATTACTTCCATCATTCATTCTTCTTGCTAAAACGAAATGTGAGAAACAAACTATTTGCAGACATGTAGACCAAAATAATAGTAGCCTGCTATGTGACAACGGGCTGCTTGTCTGCTTGCAAGCTATCTGTCTGATTATTTAGGCTAAACGTAGGGAACTCAGCCTGGATTTATGAAGATTGTAATTAATGTCATACAACTTGATGATGATTATTGTTCGTTTGTTATAGCCTACATCACAAACTCACCTTTTCTGACAAAGTTAGGGAGGCAGTCGGTCTCACCAGACAACTCTCAGACAGGCTCAGCTCAGGTGCCAGTCGCGTGTAGCTCTGCAGTGCAACATAATTTGCCCCCCCCCCCCCCCCCCCCATACTGACTTCACTCTCGGTGCCTCAATGGAAGTGAATGAAGCTACTTTTACTTTGCGATTTAAAAAAAAAAAAAAAATCTAGGCCCACGTGAAATTCCTCATCCATTGTAGCCTACGATGTATTATTATTTTTTTGCCCTCGGAAGGGCAACGTGAGTCGAGAAGGGCATATTAGGGCAGTTGCCCGCGCAACCTGAGCAACTCCCCTGTGCACGTGTTGGCCAGAAACACATTAGGCCCCAATAAGGCTCCAGAAGTCAGTGGCCCACAACTGGCCCAGGACGTAAAGAGGAACAACTTCCTCAACAGGAAGCTCAAATCATCAAAGTCCGCCCCCCTCTCGCCAGGCTGCCAACCATCAGCATGGGTTACACACAGCGTGGGCACTCTGGGATTGGCATCCGGTCACTACAGAACTACTGTGTGACATTTATACCAAGCTGGAGAAGTGACCCTTTTGTCACTTTCCACTGGTTGATAAATTATGTTTACAGGTTTTGAAAAGTGACATTAAGGGGTAAACACCACTTCCCACATAATGGACCTTCAATATCTAAAATATCTCTTAATGAATATTATAGGACTCTTGGTCTGGAAATGTTCACATATTGTTAGTGTTTATGTATGTCTATTTAAAGAGCATTTCCACATAGATCTAATGTTTACACACTCTGAGGGGAATGTTGATGAGTCTATGTCCATACCTCCAGCTCGAGTTGGTAGACCTGAATGTTTTGGGGGGAGTTTGTACCGACAGAACTCGGTGACCTCGAGAAACGAGATCTTTGTGAAAAATTGCCGGAATTCTCCTTTAATCTACTCTCTGGTATCCCATGGCAGCCCAACATCACTCCTGACTTTGTACACATAGATCTACAGTGTGTGTTTTTGTTGACAGTGGACATGGATCTGATGTGTGTTTTCTCTCCCCCCCCCCCCCCCTATTATTATACATTTTGTATAATACACACTTTCTAAGTACCATTTAGTCTTGTTGTATTGTCATTGTGTTCATGTTCCTCACAGGGATGAATAAACTATAAATGTATAAATAAATAGGCTAAAGGCTAATGTATTGTTTATTAATTTCAGAAGGAGCTCAAGATCAAACTGCAGCCCTTACAGACAAAACTGAAGACCTTTAAAAAAGATAAAGTCATCTGTGACCAAACAGCAGCACATATTAAGGTGAGACCTGAGAGTTAATTTGAAGAATTGTGAATGGTTTCAAATACAACTGACTTATGTTTCATGATAAAAATGAATCCATAACCTGTTGTTGTTTTTGTAGACACAAGCCCAACGCACAGAGAGGCAGATCAAGCAGGAGTTTGAGAAGCTTCACCAGTTTCTACATAATGAAGAGACAGCCAGGATAGCTGCAGTGAAGAAGGAAGAGAAGCAGAAGAGTCAGATGATAAAGGAGAAGATTGAGAAGATGAGCAGAGAGATCTCATCTCTTTCAGACACCATCAGAGCCATAGAGAAGGAGATGGGATCTGATGACATCACATTCCTGCAGGTATGGACTATTCACTACCTGTGTAATGAAGTGTGTAAGATCTGCTTTAATGATTAAAAATCCAGGCTGTAGTATTTTATTGACCACCTCATGCCACTAATAACATTGTATCAACCTTCATTTTATACATCATCCTTATTGATTATGATGGATAGTAAGATCAGATTCAACTCCTGTCTGTCAAATATACAAGTTTCTCTCTTAGCTAAATGAATACATGTACATGTAATGTGAGGACTGCAGGGCTTGCAGGCACATTTTCAGTGTGTGTGTGTGTGTGTGTGTGTGTGTTTTGTTCATACACGCCCAACTTCACAACCTAAAGGTTGTTGGTATGATATTGATATGAATAGCATATGAACAGCCTTGTGGTGAGCACAGCGTTTTAGTAAAACAA